>NW_027511634.1:0-23137 GCF_048772815.1 Callospermophilus lateralis
CCAGCAAATATTTTTTCAGCCAATCTTGATGATACCTGTTGCTGATGATCAGTACACAAATCCCACTTGGCTCACCAAATTCTGTTCTTCTAGGTTGAAGCGTTCGTCTACAGTAGCAGTTTTTATATTTAGGTTTCCCTCTGTTCTCTCCTATATAGATAGATGAATTTGGAACTCTAAATCCAACATGGTTTGTAGTAGCTCTTTGAAACTTGACAAAATAAAGGAGTTCTCAGTTTTGTCTCTATGGTTTGTTTCCTTTTCAAGGAGCCCTAGGCACAGACTGTGGAAAAGCACTTTCATTGAGAGGGGTTGCCAAGCTTCTAAGAAATAAAGAGTCCGAAATACCCGCAAATATTTTTTCACCCAATCTTGATGATAATTGGTGGTAATGATGAGTACACAAATCCCACTTGGCTCACCAAATTTTGTTCTTCTAGGTTGAAGCGTTCGTCTACAGTAGCAATTTTTATATATAGGTTTTATTCTGTTCTCTCCTATTTAGATAGATGAATTTGAAACTCTAAATCCAACATGGTTTGTAGTAGCTCTTTGAAACTTGACAAAATAAAGGAGTTCTCAGTTTTGTCTCTATGGTTTGTTTCCTCTTCAAGTAGCCCTAGGCACAGACTGTGGAAAAGCACTTTCATTGAGAGGGGTTGCCAAGCTTCTAAGAAATTACGAGTTTCCGAAATACCAGCAAATATTTTTTCACCCAATCTTGATGATACATGGTGGTAATGATCAGTACACAAATCCCACTTGGCTCACCAAATTTTCTTCTTCTAGGTTGAAGCGTTCGTCTACAGTAGCAGTTTTTATATTTAGGTTTCCCTCTGTTCTCTCCTATATACATAGATGAATTTGGAACTTTAAATCCAACATGGTTGGTAGTAGCTCTTTGAAACTTGACAAAATAAAGGAGTTCTCAGTTTTGTCTCTATGGTTTGTTTCCTCTTCAAGTAGCCCTAGGCACAGACTGTGGAAAAGCACTTTCATTGAGAGGGGTTGCCAGGCTTCTAAGAAATTACGAGTTTCCGAAATACCAGCAAATATTTTTTCACCCAATCTTGATGATACTTGGTGGTAATGATCAGTAAACAAATCCCACTTTGCTCACCAAATTTTGTTCTGCTAGGTTGAAGCATTCGTCTACAGTAGCAGTTTTTATATATAGGTTTCATTCTGTTCTCTCCTATTTAGATAGATGAATTTGGAACTCTAAATCCAACATGGTTTTTTTAGCTCTTTGAAACTTGACAAAATAAAGGAGTTCTCAGTTTTGTCTCTATTGGTTGTTTCCTCTTCAAGTAGCCCTAGGCACAGACTGTGGAAAAGCACTTTCATTGAGAGGGGTTGCCAAGCTTCTAAGAAATAACGAGTTTCCGAAATACCAGCAAATATTTTTTCACCCAATCTTGATGATACCTGTTGCTGATGATCAGTACACAAATCCCACTTGGCTCACCAAATTCTGTTCTTCTAGGTTGAAGCGTTCGTCTACAGTAGCAGTTTTTATATTTAGGTTTCCCTCTGTTCTCTCCTATATAGATAGATGAATTTGGAACTCTAAATCCAACATGGTTGGTAGTAGCTCTTTGAAACTTGACAAAATAAAGGAGTTCTCAGTTTTGTCTCTATGGTTTGTTTCCTCTTCAAGTAGCCCTAGGCACAGACTGTGGAAAAGCACTTTCATTGAGAGGGGTTGCCAAGCTTCTAGGAAATTACGAGTTTCCGAAATACCAGCAAATATTTTTTGACCCAATCTTGATGATACTTGGTGGTATGATCAGTACACAAATCCCACTTTGCTCTCCAAATTTTGTTCTGCTAGGTTGAAGCGTTCGTCTACAGTAGCAGTTTTATATTTAGGTTTCCCTCTGTTCTCTCCTGTATAGATTGATGAATTTGGAACTCTAAATCCAACATGGTTTGTAGTAGCTCTTTGAAAATTGACAAAATAAAGGAGTTCTCAGTTTTGTCTCTATGGATTGTTTCCTCTTCAAGTAGCCCTAGGCACAGACTGTGGAAAAGCACTTTCATTGAGAGGGGTTGCCAAGCTTCTAAGAAATAAAGATTCCGAAATACCAGCAAATATTTTTTCAGCCAATCTCGATGATACCTGTTGCTGATGATAAGTACACAAATCCCACTTGGCTCACCAAATTCTGTTCTTCTAGGTTGAAGCGTTCGTCTACAGTAGCAGTTTCTATATTTAGGTTTCCCTCTCTTCTCTCCTATATAGATAGATGAATTTGGAACTCTAAATCCAACATGGTTGTAGTAGCTCTTTGAAACTTGACAAAATAAAGGAGTTCTCAGTTTTGTCTCTAAGGTTTGTTTCCTTTTCAAGTAGCCCTAGGCACAGACTGTGGAAAAGCACTTTCATTGAGAGGGGTTGCCAAGCTTCTAAGAAATAAAGATTCCGAAATACCAGCAAATATTTTTTCAGCCAATCTCGATGATACCTGTTGCTGATGATCAGTACACAAATCCCACTTGGCTCACCAAATTTTCTTCTTCTAGGTTGAAGCGTTCGTCTACAGTAGCAGTTTTTATATTTAGGTTTCCCTCTGTTCTCTCCTGTATAGATAGATGAATTTGGAACTCTAAATCCAACATGGTTTGTAGTAGCTCTTTGAAAATTGACAAAATAAAGGAGTTCTCAGTTTTGTCTTTATGGATTGTTTCCTCTTCAAGTAGCCCTAGGCACAGACTGTGGAAAAGCACTTTCATTGAGAGGGGTTGCCAAGCTTCTAAGAAATTACGAGTTTCCGAAATACCAGCAAATATTTTTCACCCAATCTTGATGATACTTGGTGGTAATGATCAGTACACAAATCCCACTTTGCTCACCAAATTTTGTTCTTCTAGGTTGAAGCGTTCGTCTACAGTAGCAGTTTTTATATTTAGGTTTCCCTCTGTTCTCTCCTATATAGATAGATGAATTTGGAACTCTAAATCCAACATGGTTTTTAGTAGCTCTTTGAAACTTGACAAAATAAAGAATTTCTCAGTTTTGTCTCTATGGTTTGTTTCCTCTTAAAGTAGCCCTAGGCACAGACTGTGGAAAAGCACTTTCATTGAGAGGGGTTGCCAAGCTTCTAAGAAATAACGAGTTTCCGAAATACCAGCAAATATTTTTTCAGCCAATCTTGATGATACCTGTTGCTGATGATCAGTACACAAATCCCACTTGGCTCACCAAATTCTGTTCTTCTAGGTTGAAGCGTTCGTCTACAGTAGCAGTTTTTATATTTAGGTTTCCCTCTGTTCTCTCCTATATAGATAGATGAATTTGGAACTCTAAATCCAACATGGTTTGTAGTAGCTCTTTGAAACTTGACAAAATAAAGGAGTTCTCAGTTTTGTCTCTATGGTTTGTTTCCTCTTCAAGTAGCCCTAGGCACAGACTGTGGAAAAGCACTTTCATTGAGAGGGGATGCCAAGCTTCTAAGAAATAAAGAGTCCGAATACCCGCAAATATTTTTTAACTCAATCTTGATGATAATTGGTGGTAACGATGAGTACACAAATCCCACTTGGCTCACCAAATTTTGTTCTTCTAGGTTGAAGCGTTCGTCTACAGTAGCAGTTTTTATATTTAGGTTTCCCTCTGTTCTCTCCTATATAGATAGATGAATTTGGAACTCTAAATCCAACATGGTTTGTAGTAGCTCTTTGAAACTTGACAAAATAAAGGAGTTCTCAGTTTTGTCTCTAAGGTTTGTTTCCTTTTCAAGTAGCCCTAGGCACAGAGTGTGGAAAAGCACTTTCATTGAGAGGGGTTGCCAAGCTTCTAAGAAATTACGAGTTTCCGAAATACCAGCAAATATTTTTTCACCCAATCTTGATGATACTTGGTGGTAATGATCAGTACACAAATATCACTTAGCTCACCATATTTTGTTCTTCTAGTTTGAAGCGTTCGTCTACAGTAGCAGTTTTTATATTTAGGTTTCATTCTGTTCTCTCCTATTTAGATAGATGAATTTGGAACTCTAAATCCAACATGGTTTGTAGTAGCTCTTTGAAACTTGACAATATAAAGGAGTTCTCAGTTTTGTCTCTATGGTTTGTTTCCTCTTCAAGTAGCCCTAGGCACAGACTGTGGAAAGCACTTTAATTGAGAGGGGTTGCCAAGCTTCTACGAAATAAAGAGTTTCCGAAATACCAGCAAATATTTTTTCACCCAATCTTGATGATACTTGGTGGTAATGATCAGTACACAAATCCCACTTGGCTCACCAAATTTTGTTCTTCTAGGTTGAAGCGTTCGTCTACAGTAGCAGTTTTTATATTTAGGTTTCCCTCTGTTCTCTCCTATATACATGGATTAATTTGGAACTCTAAATCCAACATGGTTGGTAGTAGCTCTTTGAAACTTGACAAAATAAAGGAGTTCTCAGTTTTGTCTCTATGGTTTGTTTCCTCTTCAAGTAGCCCTAGGCACAGACTGTGGAAAAGCACTTTCATTGAGAGGGGTTGCCAAGCTTCTAAGAAATTACGAGTTTCCGAAAAACCAGCAAATATTTTTTCACCCAATCTTGATGATACATGGTGGTAATGATCAGTAAACAAATCCCACTTTGCTCACCAAATTTTGTTCTGCTAGGTTGAAGCATTCGTCTACAGTAGCAGTTTTTATATATAGGTTTCATTCTGTTCTCTCCTATTTAGATAGATGAATTTGGAACTCTAAATCCAACATGGTTTTTTTAGCTCTTTGAAACTTGACAAAATAAAGGAGTTCTCAGTTTTGTCTCTATTGGTTGTTTCCTCTTCAAGTAGCCCTAGGCACAGACTGTGGAAAAGCACTTTCATTGAGAGGGGTTGCCAAGCTTCTAAGAAATAACGAGTTTCCGAAATACCAGCAAATATTTTTTCAGCCAATCTTGATGATACCTGTTGCTGATGATCAGTACACAAATCCCACTTGGCTCACCAAATTCTGTTCTTCTAGGTTGTAGCGTTCGTCTACAGTAGCAGTTTTTATATTTAGGTTTCCCTCTGTTCTCTCCTATATACAAAGATGAATTTGGAACTCTAAATCCAACATGGTTGGTAGTAGCTCTTTGAAACTTGACAAAATAAAGGAGTTCTCAGTTTTGTCTCTATTGTTTGTTTCCTCTTCAAGTAGCCCTAGGCACAGACTGTGGAAAAGCACTTTCATTGAGAGGGGTTGCCAAGCTTCTAGGAAATTGCGAGTTTCCGAAATACCAGCAAATATTTTTTCACCCAATCTTGATGATACTTGGTGGTAATGATCAGTAAACAAATCCCACTTTGCTCACCAAATTTTGTTCTGCTAGGTTGAAGCATTCGTATACAGTAGCAGTTTTTATATATAGGTTTCATTCTGTTCTCTCTTTTTAGATAGATGAACTTGGAACTCTAAATCCAACATGGTTTTTTTAGCTCTCTGAAACTTGACAAATTAAAGGAGTTCTCAGTTTTGTCTCTATGGTTTGTTTCCTCTTCAAGTAGCCCTAGGCACAGACTGTGGAGAAGCACTTTCATTGAGAGGGGTTGCAAAGCTTCTAAGAAATAACGAGTTTCCGAAATACCAGCAAATATTTTTTCAGCCAATCTTGATGATACCTGTTGCTGATGATCAGTACAGAAATCCCACTTGGCTCACCAAATTCTGTTCTTCTAGGTTGAAGCGTTCGTCTACAGTAGCAGTTTCTATATTTAGGTTTCCCTCTCTTCTCTCCTATATAGATAGATGAATTTGGAACTCTAAATCCAACATGGTTTGTAGTAGCTCTTTGAAACTTGACAAAATAAAGGAGTTCTCAGTTTTGTCTCTAAGGTTTGTTTCCTTTTCAAGTAGCCCTAGGCACAGACTGTGGAAAAGCACTTTCATTGAGAGGGGTTGCCAAGCTTCTAAGAAATAAAGATTCCGAAATACCAGCAAATACTTTTTCAGCCAATCTCGATGATACCTGTTGCTGATGATCAGTACACAAATCCCACTTGGCTCACCAAATTTTCTTCTTCTAGGTTGAAGCGTTCGTCTACAGTAGCAGTTTTTATATTTAGGTTTCCCTCTGTTCTCTCCTGTATAGATAGATGAATTTGGAACTCTAAATCCAACATGGTTTGTAGTAGCTCTTTGAAAATTGACAAAATAAAGGAGTTCTCAGTTTTGTCTCTATGGATTGTTTCCTCTTCAAGTAGCCCTAGGCACAGACTGTGGAAAAGCACTTTCATTGAGAGGGGTTGCCAAGCTTCTAAGAAATTACGAGTTTCCGAAATACCAGCAAATATTTTTTCACCCAATCTTGATGATACTTGGTGGTAATGATCAGTACACAAATCCCACTTTGCTCACCAAATTTTGTTCTTCTAGGTTGAAGCGTTCGTCTACAGTAGCAGTTTTTATATTTAGGTTATTCTCTGTTCTCTCCTATATAGATAGATGAATTTGGAACTCTAAATCCAACATGGTTTGTAGTAGCTCTTTGAAACTTGACAAAATAAAGGAGTTCTCAGTTTTGTCTCTATGGTTTGTTTCCTCTTCAAGTAGCCCTAAGCACAGACTGTGGAAAGCACTTCAATTGAGAGGGGTTGCCAAGCTTCTACGAAATAACGAGTTTCCGAAATACCAGCAAATATTTTTTCACCCAATCTTGATGATACTTGGTGGTAATGATCAGTACACAAATCCCACTTGGCTCACCAAATTTTGTTCTTCTAGGTTGAAGCATTAGTCTACAGTAGCAGTTTTTATATTTAGGTTTCCCTCTGTTCTCTCCTATATACATAGATGAATTTGGAACTCTAAATCCAACATGCTTGGTAGTAGCTCTTTGAAACTTGACAAAATAAAGGAATTCTCAGTTTTGTCTCTATGGTTTGTTTCCTCTTCAAGTAGCCCTAGGCACAGACTGTGGAAAAGCACTCTCATTGAGAGGGGTTGCCAAGCTTCTAAGAAATTACGAGTTTCCGAAAAACCAGCAAATATTTTTTCACCCAATCTTGATGATACATGGTGGTAATGATCAGTAAACAAATCCCACTTTGCTCACCAAATTTTGTTCTGCTAGGTTGAAGCATTCGTCTACAGTAGCAGTTTTTATATATAGGTTTCAATCTGTTCTCTCCTATTTAGATAGATGAATTTGGAACTCTAAATCCAACATGGTTTTTTTAGCTCTTTGAAACTTGACAAAATAAAGGAGTTCTCAGTTTTGTCTCTATTGGTTGTTTCCTCTTCAAGTAGCCCTAGGCACAGACTGTGGAAAAGCACTTTCATTGAGAGGGGTTGCCAAGCTTCTAAGAAATAACGAGTTTCCGAAATACCAGCAAATATTTTTTCAGCCAATCTTGATGATACCTGTTGCTGATGATCAGTACACAAATCCCACTTGGCTCACCAAATTCTGTTCTTCTAGGTTGAAGCGTTCGTCTACAGTAGCAGTTTTTATATTTAGGTTTCCCTCTGTTCTCTCCTATATACATAGATGAATTTGGAACTCTAAATCCAACATGGTTGGTAGTAGCTCTTTGAAACTTGACAAAATAAAGGAGTTCTCAGTTTTGTCTCTATGGTTTGTTTCCTCTTCAAGTAGCCCTAGGCACAGACTGTGGAAAAGCACTTTCATTGAGAGGGGTTGCCAAGCTTCTAGGAAATTACGAGTTTCCGAAATACCAGCAAATATTTTTTCACCCAATCTTGATGATACTTGGTGGTAATGATCAGTAAACAAATCCCACTTTGCTCACCAAATTTTGTTCTGCTAGGTTGAAGCATTCGTCTACAGTAGCAGTTTTTATATATAGGTTTCATTCTGTTCTCTCTTTTTAGATAGATGAATATGGAACTCTAAATCCAACATGGTTTTTTTAGCTCTTTGAAACTTGACAAAATAAAGGAGTTCTCAGTTTTGTCTCTATGGTTTGTTTCCTCTTCAAGTAGCCCTAGGCACAGACTGTGGAGAAGCACTTTCATTGAGAGGGGTTGCCAAGCTTCTAAGAAATAACGAGTTTCCAAAATACCAGCAAATATTTTTTCAGCCAATCTTGATGATACCTGTTGCTGATGATCAGTACACAAATCCCACTTGGCTCACCAAATTCTGTTCTTCTAGGTTGAAGCGTTCGTCTACAGTAGCAGTTTCTATATTTAGGTTTCCCTCTCTTCTCTCCTATATAGATAGATGAATTTGGAACTCTAAATCCAACATGGTTTGTAGTAGCTCTTTGAAACTTGACAAAATAAAGGAGTTCTCAGTTTTGTCTCTAAGGTTTGTTTCCTTTTCAAGTAGCCCTAGGCACAGACTGTGGAAAAGCACTTTCATTGAGAGGGGTTGCCAAGCTTCTAAGAAATAAAGATTCCGAAATACCAGCAAATATTTTTCACCCAATCTTGATGATACTTGGTGGTAATGATCAGTACACAAATCCCACTTTGCTCACCAAATTTTGTTCTTCTAGGTTGAAGCGTTCGTCTACACTAGCAGTTTTTATATTTAGGTTTCCCTCTGTTCTCTCCTATATAGATAGATGAATTTGGAACTCTAAATCCAACATTGTTTGTAGTAGCTCTTTGAAACTTGACAAAATAAAGGAGTTCTCAGTTTTGTCTCTAAGGTTTGTTTCCTTTTCAAGTAGCCCTAGGCACAGACTGTGGAAAAGCACTTTCATTGAGAGGGGTTGCCAAGCTTCTAAGAAATTACGAGTTTCCGAAATACCAGCAAATATTTTTTCACCCAATCTTGATGATACTTGGTGGTAATGATCAGTACACAAATACCACTTAGCTCACCATATTTTGTTCTTCTAGTTTGAAGCGTTCGTCTACAGTAGCAGTTTTTATATTTAGGTTTCATTCTGTTCTCTCCTATTTAGATAGATGAATTTGGAACTCTAAATCCAACATGGTTTTTTTTAGCTCTTTGAAACTTGACAAAATAAAGGAGTTCTCAGTTTTGTCTCTATGGTTTGTTTCCTCTTCAAGTAGCCCTAGGCACAGACTGTGGAAAAGCACTTTCATTGAGAGTGGTTGCCAAGCTTCTAAGAAATAACGAGTTTCCGAAATACCAGCAAATAATTTTTCAGCCAATCTTGATGATACCTGTTGAGATGATCAGTACACAAATCCCACTTGGCTCACCAAATTCTGTTCTTCTAGGTTCAAGCGTTCGTCTACAGTAGCAGTTTTTATATTTAGGTTTCCCTCTATTCTCTCCTATATAGAAACATGAATTTGGAACTCTAAATCCAACATGGTTTGTAGTAGCTCTTTGAAACTTGACAAAATAAAGGAGTTCTCAGTTTTGTCTCTATGGTCTGTTTCCTCTTCAAGTACCCCTAGGCACAGACTGTGGAAAAGCACTTTCATTGAGAGAGGTTGCCAAGCTTCTAAGAAATTACGAGTTTCCGAAATACCAGCAAATATTTTTTCAGCCAATCTTGATGATACCTGTTGCTGATGATCAGTACACAAATCCCACTTTGCTCACCAAATTTTGTTCTTCTAGGTTGAAGCATTCGTCTACAGTAGCAGTTTTTATATATAGGTTTCATTCTGTTCTCTCCTATTTAGATAGATGAATTTGGAACTCTAAATCCAACATGGTTTTTAGTAGCTCTTTGAAACTTGACAAAATAAAGAATTTCTCAGTTTTGTCTCTATGGTTTGTTTCCTCTTCAAGTAGCCCTAGGCACAGACTGTGGAAAAGCACTTTGATTGAGAGGGGTTGCCAAGCTTCTAAGAAATAACGAGTTTCCGAAATACCAGCAAATATTTTTTCAGCCAATCTTGATGATACCTGTTGCTGATGATCAGTACACAAATCCCACTTGGCTCACCAAATTCTGTTCTTCTAGGTTGAAGCGTTCGTCTACAGTAGCAGTTTTTATATTTAGGTTTCCCTCTGTTCTCTCCTATATAGATAGATGAATTTGGAACTCTAAATCCAACATGGTTTGTAGTAGCTCTTTGAAACTTGACAAAATAAAGGAGTTCTCAGTTTTGTCTCTATGGTTTGTTTCCTCTTCAAGTAGCCCTAGGCACAGACTGTGGAAAAGCACTTTCATTGAGAGGGGTTGCCAAGCTTCTAAGAAATTATGAGTTTCCGAAATACCAGCAAATATTTTTTCACCCAATCTTGAATATACATGGTGGTAATGATCAGTACAGAAATCCCACTTGGCTCACCAAATTTTCTTCTTCTAGGTTGAAGCGTTCGTCTACAGTAGCAGTTTTTATATTTAGGTTTCCCTCTGTTCTCTCCTGTATAGATAGATGAATTTGGAACTCAAAATCCAACATGGTTTGTAGTAGCTCTTTGAAAATTGACAAAATAAAGGAGTTCTCAGTTTTGTCTCTATGGATTGTTTCCTCTTCAAGTAGCCCTAGGCACAGACTGTGGAAAAGCACTTTCATTGAGAGGGGTTGCCAAGCTTCTAAGAAATTACGAGTTTCCGAAATACCAGCAAATATTTTTTCACCCAATCTTGATGATACTTGGTGGTAATGATCAGTACACAAATCCCACTTTGCTCACCAAATTTTGTTCTTCTATGTTGAAGCGTTCGTCTACAGTAGCAGTTTTTATATTTAGGTTTCCCTCTGTTCTCTCCTATATAGATAGATGAATTTGGAACTCTAAATCCAACATGGTTTGTAGTAGCTCTTTGAAACTTGACAAAATAAAGGAGTTCTCAGTTTTGTCTCTATGGTTTGTTTCCTCTTCAAGTAGCCCTAAGCACAGACTGTGGAAAGCACTTCAATTGAGAGGGGTTGCCAAGCTTCTACGAAATAACGAGTTTCCGAAATACCAGCAAATATTTTTTCACCCAATCTTGATGATACTTGGTGGTAATGATCAGTACACAAATCCCACTTGGCTCACCAAATTTTGTTCTTCTAGGTTGAAGCGTTAGTCTACAGTAGCAGTTTTTATATTTAGGTTTCCCTCTGTTCTCTCCTATATACATAGATGAATTTGGAACTCTAAATCCAACATGGTTGGTAGTAGCTCTTTGAAACTTGACAAAATAAAGGAGTTCTCAGTTTTGTCTCTATGGTTTGTTTCCTCTTCAAGTAGCCCTAGGCACAGACTGTGGAAAAGCACTTTCATTGAGAGGGGTCGCCAAGCTTCTAAGAAATTACGAGTTTCCGAAAAACCAGCAAATATTTTTTCACCCAATCTTGATGATACATGGTGGTAATGATCAGTAAACAAATCCCACTTTGCTCACCAAATTTTGTTCTGCTAGGTTGAAGCATTCGTCTACAGTAGCAGTTTTTATATATAGGTTTCATTCTGTTCTCTCCTATTTAGATAGATGAATTTGGAACTCTAAACCCAACATGGTTTTTTTAGCTCTTTGAAACTTGACAAAATAAAGGAGTTCTCAGTTTTGTCTCTATTGGTTGTTTCCTCTTCAAGTAGCCCTAGGCACAGACTGTGGAAAAGCACTTTCATTGAGAGGGGTTGCCAAGCTTCTAAGAAATAACGAGTTTCCGAAATACCAGCAAATATTTTTTCAGCCAATCTTGATGATACCTGTTGCTGATGATCAGTACACAAATCCCACTTGGCTCACCAAATTCTGTTCTTCTAGGTTGAAGCGTTCGTCTACAGTAGCAGTTTCTATATTTAGGTTTCCCTCTCTTCTCTCCTATATAGATAGATGAATTTGGAACTCTAAATCCAACATGGTTTGTAGTAGCTCTTTGAAACTTGACAAAATAAAGGAGTTCTCAGTTTTGTCTCTAAGGTTTGTTTCCTTTTCAAGTAGCCCTAGGCACAGACTGTGGAAAAGCACTTTCATTGAGAGGGATTGCCAAGCTTCTAAGAAATAAAGATTCCGAAATACCAGCAAATATTTTTTCAGCCAATCTTAATGATACCTGTTGCTGATGATCAGTACACAAATCCCACTTGGCTCACCAAATTTTCTTCTTCTAGGTTGAAGCGTTCGTCTACAGTAGCAGTTTTTATATTTAGGTTTCCCTCTGTTCTCTCCTGCATAGATAGATGAATTTGGAACTCTAAATCCAACATGGTTTGTAGTAGCTCTTTGAAAATTGAAAAAATAAAGGAGTTCTCAGTTTTGTCTCTATGGATTGTTTCCTCTTCAAGTAGCCCTAGGCACAGACTGTGGAAAAGCACTTTCATTGAGAGGCGTTGCCAAGCTTCTAAGAAATTACGAGTTTCCGAAATACCAGCAAATATTTTTCACCCAATCTTGATGATACTTGGTGGTAATGATCAGTACACAAATCCCACTTTGCTCACCAAATTTTGTTCTTCTAGGTTGAAGCGTTCGTCTACAGTAGCAGTTTTTATATTTAGGTTTCATTCTGTTCTCTCCTATTTAGATAGATGAATTTGGAACTCTAAATCCAACATGGTTTTTTTTAGCTCTTTGAAACTTGACAAAATAAAGGAGTTCTCAGTTTTGTCTCTATGGTTTGTTTCCTCTTCAAGTAGCTCTAGGCACAGACTGTGGAAAAGCACTTTCATTGAGAGTGGTTGCCAAGCTTCTAAGAAATAACTAGTTTCCGAAATACCAGCAAATAATTTTTCAGCCAATCTTGATGATACCTGTTGCTGATGATCAGTACACAAATCCCACTTGGCTCACCAAATTTTGTTCTTCTAGGTTGAAGCGTTCGTCTACAGTAGCAGTTTTTATATTTAGGTTTCCCTCTGTTCTCTCCTATATACATAGATGAATTTGGAACTCTAAATCCAACATGGTTGGTAGTAGCTCTTTGAAACTTGACAAAATAAAGGAGTTCTCAGTTTTGTCTCTATGGTTTGTTTCCTCTTCAAGTAGCCCTAGGCACAGACTGTGGAAAAGCACTTTTATTGAGAGGGGTTGCCAAGCTTCTAAGAAATTACGAGTTTCCGAAAAACCAGCAAATATTTTTTCACCCAATCTTGATGATACATGGTGGTAATGATCAGTAAACAAATCCCACTTTGCTCACCAAATTTTGTTCTGCTAGGTTGAAGCATTCGTCTACAGTAGCAGTTTTTATATATAGGTTTCATTCTGTTCTCTCTTTTTAGATAGATGAATTTGGAACTCTAAATCCAACATGGTTTTTTTAGCTCTTTGAAACTTGACAAAATAAAGGAGTTCTCAGTTTTGTCTCTATGGTTTGTTTCCTCTTCAAGTAGCCCTAGGCACAGACTGTGGAGAAGCACTTTCATTGAGAGGGGTTGCCAAGCTTCTAAGAAATAACGAGTTTCCGAAATACCAGCAAATAATTTTTCAGCCAATCTTGATGATACTTGTTGCTGATGATCAGTACACAAATCCCACTTGGCTCACCAAATTTTGTTCTTCTAGGTTGAAGCGTTCGTCTACAGTAGCAGTTTTTATATTTAGGTTTCCCTCTGTTCTCTCCTATATACATAGATGAATTTGGAACTCTAAATCCAACATGGTTGGTAGTAGCTCTTTGAAACTTGACAAAATAAAGGAGTTCTCAGTTTTGTCTCTATGGTTTGTTTCCTCTTCAAGTAGCCCTAGGCACAGACTGTGGAAAAGCACTTTTATTGAGAGGGGTTGCCAAGCTTCTAAGAAATTACGAGTTTCCGAAAAACCAGCAAATATTTTTTCACCCAATCTTGATGATACATGGTGGTAATGATCAGTAAACAAATCCCACTTTGCTCACCAAATTTTGTTCTGCTAGGTTGAAGCATTCGTCTACAGTAGCAGTTTTTATATATAGGTTTCATTCTGTTCTCTCTTTTTAGATAGATGAATTTGGAACTCTAAATCCAACATGGTTTTTTTAGCTCTTTGAAACTTGACAAAATAAAGGAGTTCTCAGTTTTGTCTCTATGGTTTGTTTCCTCTTCAAGTAGCCCTAGGCACAGACTGTGGAGAAGCACTTTCATTGAGAGGGGTTGCCAAGCTTCTAAGAAATAACGAGTTTCCGAAATACCAGCAAATATTTTTTCAGCCAATCTTAATGATACCTGTTGCTGATGATCAGTACACAAATCCCACTTGGCTCACCAAATTTTCTTCTTCTAGGTTGAAGCGTTCGTCTACAGTAGCAGTTTTTATATTTAGGTTTCCCTCTGTTCTCTCCTGTATAGATAGATGAATTTGGAACTCTAAATCCAACATGGTTTGTAGTAGCTCTTTGAAAATTGACAAAATAAAGGAGTTCTCAGTTTTGTCTCTATGGATTGTTTCCTCTTCAAGTAGCCCTAGGCACAGACTGTGGAAAAGCACTTTCATTGAGAGGCGTTGCCAAGCTTCTAAGAAATTACGAGTTTCCGAAATACCAGCAAATATTTTTCACCCAATCTTGATGATACTTGGTGGTAATGATCAGTACACAAATCCCACTTTGCTCACCAAATTTTGTTCTTCTAGGTTGAAGCGTTCGTCTACAGTAGCAGTTTTTATATTTAGGTTTCATTCTGTTCTCTCCTATTTAGATAGATGAATTTGGAACTCTAAATCCAACATGGTTTTTTTTAGCTCTTTGAAACTTGACAAAATAAAGGAGTTCTCAGTTTTGTCTCTATGGTTTGTTTCCTCTTCAAGTAGCTCTAGGCACAGACTGTGGAAAAGCACTTTCATTGAGAGTGGTTGCCAAGCTTCTAAGAAATAACTAGTTTCCGAAATACCAGCAAATAATTTTTCAGCCAATCTTGATGATACCTGTTGCTGATGATCAGTACACAAATCCCACTTGGCTCACCAAATTTTGTTCTTCTAGGTTGAAGCGTTCGTCTACAGTAGCAGTTTTTATATTTAGGTTTCCCTCTGTTCTCTCCTATATACATAGATGAATTTGGAACTCTAAATCCATCATGGTTGGTAGTAGCTCTTTGAAACTTGACAAAATAAAGGAGTTCTCAGTTTTGTCTCTATGGTTTGTTTCCTCTTCAAGTAGCCCTAGGCACAGACTGTGGAAAAGCACTTTTATTGAGAGGGGTTGCCAAGCTTCTAAGAAATTACGAGTTTCCGAAAAACCAGCAAATATTTTTTCACCCAATCTTGATGATACATGGTGGTAATGATCAGTAAACAAATCCCACTTTGCTCACCAAATTTTGTTCTGCTAGGTTGAAGCATTCGTCTACAGTAGCAGTTTTTATATATAGGTTTCATTCTGTTCTCTCCTATTTAGATAGATGAATTTGGAACTCTAAATCCAACATGGTTTTTTTAGCTCTTTGAAACTTGACAAAATAAAGGAGTTCTCAGTTTTGTCTCTATTGGTTGTTTCCTCTTCAAGTAGCCCTAGGCACAGACTGTGGAAAAGCACTTTCATTGAGAGGGGTTGCCAAGCTTCTAAGAAATAACGAGTTTCCGAAATACCAGCAAATATTTTTTCAGCCAATCTTGATGATACCTGTTGCTGATGATCAGTACACAAATCCCACTTGGCTCACCAAATTCTGTTCTTCTAGGTTGAAGCGTTCGTCTACAGTAGCAGTTTTTATATTTAGGTTTCCCTCTGTTCTCTCCTATATACATAGATGAATTTGAAACTCTAAATCCAACATGGTAGGTAGTAGCTCTTTGAAACTTGACAAAATAAAGGAGTTCTCAGTTTTGTCTCTATGGTTTGTTTCCTCTTCAAGTAGCCCTAGGCACAGACTGTGGAAAAGCACTTTCATTGAGAGGGGTTGCCAAGCTTTTGGAAATTACGAGTTTCCGAAATACCAGCAAATATTTTTTCACCCAAACTTGATGATACTTGGTGGTAATGATCAGTAAACAAATCCCACTTTGCTCACCAAATTTTGTTCTGCTAGGTTGAAGCATTCGTCTACAGTAGCAGTTTTTATATATAGGTTTCATTCTGTTCTCTCTTTTTAGATAGATGAATTTGGAACTCTAAATCCAACATGGTTTTTTTAGCTCTTTGAAACTTGACAAAATAAAGGAGTTCTCAGTTTTGTCTCTATGGTTTGTTTCCTCTTCAAGTAGCCCTAGGCACAGACTGTGGAAAAGCACTTTCATTGAGAGGGGTTGCCAAGCTTCTAAGAAATTACGAGTTTCCGAAATACCAGCAAATATTTTTTCACCCAATCTTGATGATACATGGTGGTAATGATCAGTACAGAAATCCCACTTGGCTCACCAAATTTTCTTCTTCTAGGTTGAAGCGTTCGTCTACAGTAGCAGTTTTTATATTTAGGTTTCCCTCTGTTCTCTCCTGTATAGATAGATGAATTTGGAACTCTAAATCCAACATGGTTTGTAGTAGCTCTTTGAAAATTGACAAAATAAAGGAGTTCTCAGTTTTGTCTCTATGGATTGTTTCCTCTTCAAGTAGCCCTAGGCACAGACTGTGGAAAAGCACTTTCATTGAGAGGGGTTGCAAAGCTTCTAAGAAATTACGAGTTTCCGAAATACCAGCAAATATTTTTCACCCAATCTTGATGATACTTGGTGGTAATGATCAGTACACAAATCCCACTTTGCTCACCAAATTTTGTTCGTCTAGGTTGAAGCGTTCGTCTACAGTAGCAGTTTTTATATTTAGGTTTCCCTCTGTTCTCTCCTATATAGATAGATGAATTTGGAACTCTAAATCCAACATGGTTTGTAGTAGCTCTTTGAAACTTGACAAAATAAAGGAGTTCTCAGTTTTGTCTCTAAGGTTTGTTTCCTTTTCAAGTAGCCCTAGGCACAGACTGTGGAAAAGCACTTTCATTGAGAGGGGTTGCCAAGCTTCTAAGAAATTACGAGTTTCCGAAATACCAGCAAATATTTTTTCACCCAATCTTGATGATACTTGGTGGTAATGATCAGTACACAAATACCACTTAGCTCACCATATTTTGTTCTTCTAGTTTGAAGCGTTCGTCTACAGTAGCAGTTTTTATATTAAGTTTCATTCTGTTCTCTCCTATTTAGATAGATGAATTTGGAACTCTAAATCCAACATGGTTTTTTTTAGCTCTTTGAAACTTGACAAATAAAGGAGTTCTCAGTTTTGTCTCTATGGTTTGTTTCCTCTTCAAGTAGCCCTAGGCACAGACTGTGGAAAAGCACTTTCATTGAGAGTGGTTGCCAAGCTTCTAAGAAATAACGAGTTTCCGAAATAAAAGCAAATAATTTTTCAGCCAATCTTGATGATACCTGTTGCTGATGATCAGTACACAAATCCCACTTGGCTCACCAAATTCTGTTCTTGGAGGTTCAAGCGTTCGTCTACAGTAGCAGTTTTTATATTTAGGTTTCCCTCTGTTCTCTCCTATATAGATACATGAATTTGAAACTCTAAATCCAACATGGTTTGTAGTAGCTCTTTGAAACTTGACAAAAAAAAGGAGTTCTCAGTTTTGTCTCTATGGTCTGTTTCCTCTTCAAGTAGCCCAAGGCACAGACTGTGGAAAAGCACTTTCATTGAGAGAGGTTGCCAAGCTTCTAAGAAATTACGAGTTTCCGAAATACCAGCAAATATTTCTTCAGCCAATCTTGATGATACCTGTTGCTGATGATCAGTACACAAATCCCACTTTGCTCACCAAATTTTGTTCTTCTAGGTTGAAGCATTCGTCTACAGTAGCAGTTTTTATATATAGGTTTCATTCTGTTCTCTCCTATTTAGATAGATGAATTTGGAACTCCAAATCCAACATGGTTTTTAGTAGCTCTTTGAAACTTGACAAAATAAAGAATTTCTCAGTTTTGTCTCTATGGTTTGTTTCCTCTTCAAGTAGCCCTAGGCACAGACTGTGGAAAAGCACTTTCATTGAGAGGGGTTGCCAAGCTTCTAAGAAATAACGAGTTTCCGAAATACCAGCATATATTTTTTCAGCCAATCTTGATGATACCTGTTGCTGATGATCAGTACACAAATCCCACTTGGCTCAACAAATTCTGTTCTTCTAGGTTGAAGCGTTCGTCTACAGTAGCAGTTTTTATATTTAGGTTTCCCTCTGTTCTCTCCTATATAGATAGATGAATTTGGAACTCTAAATCCAACATGGTTTGTAGTAGCTCTTTGAAACTTGACAAAATAAAGGAGTTCTCAGTTTTGTCTCTATGGTTTGTTTCCTCTTCAAGTAGCCCTAGGCACAGACTGTGGAAAAGCACTTTCATTGAGAGGGGTTGCCAAGCTTCTAAGAAATTATGAGTTTCCGAAATACCAGCAAATATTTTTTCACCCAATCTTGATGATACATGGTGGTAATGATCAGTACAGAAATCCCACTTGGCTCACCAAATTTTCTTCTTCTAGGTTGAAGCGTTCGTCTACAGTAGCAGTTTTTATATTTAGGTTTCCCTCTGTTCTCTCCTATATAGATAGATGAATTTGGAACTCTAAATCCAACATGGTTTGTAGTAGCTCTTTGAAACTTGACAAAATAAAGGAGTTCTCAGTTTTGTCTCTATGGTTTGTTTCCTCTTCAAGTAGCCCTAAGCACAGACTGTGGAAAGCACTTTAATTGAGAGGGGTTGCCAAGCTTCTACGAAATAACGAGTTTCCGAAATACCAGCAAATATTTTTTCACCCAATCTTGATGATACTTGGTGGTAATGATGAGTACACAAATCCCACTTGGCTCACCAAATTTTGTTCTTCTAGGTTGAAGCGTTCGTCTACAGTAGCAGCTTTTATATTTAGGTCTCCCTCTGTTCTCTCCTATATACATAGATGAATTTGGAACTCTAAATCCAACATGGTTGGTAGTAGCTCTTTGAAACTTGACAAAATAAAGGAGTTCTCAGTTTTGTCTCTATGGTTTGTTTCCTCTTCAAGTAGCCCTAGGCACAGACTGTGGAAAAGCACTTTCATTGAGAGGGGTTGCCAAGCTTCTAAGAAATAACGAGTTTCCGAAATACCAGCAAATATTTTTTCAGCCAATCTTGATGATACCTGTTGCTGATGATCAGTACAGAAATCCCACTTGGCTCACCAAATTCTGTTCTTCTAGGTTGAAGCGTTCGTCTACAGTAGCAGTTTTTATATTTAGGTTTCCCTCTGTTCTCTGCTGTATAGATAGATGAATTTGGAACTCTAAATCCAACATGGTTTGTAGTAGCTCTTTGAAACTTGACAAAATGAAGGGGTTATCAGTTTTTTCTCTATGGTTTGTTTCCTCTTCAAGTAGCCCTAGGCACAGACTGTGGAAAAGCACTTTCATTGAGAGGGTTTGCCAAGCTTCTAAGAAATTACGAGTTTCCGAAATACCAGCAAATATTTGTTCACCCAATCTTGATGATACATGGTGGTAATGGTCAGTACACAAATCCCACTTGGCTCACCAAATTTTGTTCTTCTAGGTTGAAGCGTTCGTCTACAGTAGCAGTTTTTATATTTAGGTTTCCCTCTGTTCTCTGCTGTATAGATAGATGAATTTGGAACTCTAAATCCAACATGGTTTGTAGTAGCTCTTTGAAACTTGACAAAATAAAGGAGTTCTCAGTTTTATCTCTATGGTTTGTTTCCTCTTCAAGTAGCCCTAGGCACAGACTGTGGAAAAGCACTTTCATTGAGAGGGATTGCCAAGCTTCTAAGAAATAACGAGTTTCCGAAATACCAGCAAATATTTTTTCAGCCAATCTTGATGATACCTGTTGCTGAAGATCAGTACAAAAATCTCACTTGGCTCACCAAATTCTGTTCTTCTAGGTTGAAGCGTTCGTCTACAATAGCAGTTTTTATATTTAGGTTTCCCTCTGTTCTCTCCTATATAGATAGATGAATTTGGGACTCTAAATCCAACATGGTTTGTAGTAGCTCTTTGAAACTTGAGAAAATAAAGGAGTTCTCAGTTTTGTCTCTATGGTTTGTTTCCTCTTCAAGTAGCCCTAGGCACAGACTGTGGAAAGCACTTTCATTGAGATGGGTTACCAAGCTTCTAAGAAATAACGAGTTTCCAAAATACCAGCAAATATTTGTTCACCCAATCTTGATGATACGTGGTGGTAATGATCAGTACACAAATCCCACTTGGCTCACCATATTGTGTTCTTCTAGGTTGAAGGGTTCATCTACAATAGCAGTTTTTATATTTAGGTTTCCCTCTGTTCTCTCCTATATAGTTGGTTAATTTGGAACTCTAAATCCAACATCGTTTGTAGTAGCTCTTTGAAACTTGACAAAATAAAGGAGTTCTCAGTTTTGTCTCTATGGTTTGTTTCCTCTTCAGTAGCCCTAGGCACAGACTGTGGAAAAGTACTTTCATTGAGAGGGGTTGCCAAGCTTCTAAGAAATAACGAGTTTCCGAAATACCAGCAAATATTTTTTCAAACAAACTTGATGATACTTGGTGGTAATGATCAGTACACAAATCCAACTTGGCTCACCAAATTTTGTTCTTCTAGTTTGAAGCTTTCTTCTACAGTAGCAGTTTTTATATTTAGGTTTCCCTCTGTTCTCTCCTATATAGATAGATGAATTTGGAACTCTAAATCCAACATGGTTTTTAGTAGCTCTTTGAAACTTGACAAAATAAAGGAGTTCTCAGTTTTGTCTCTATGGTTTGTTTCCTCTTCAAGTAGCCCTAGGCACAGACTGTGGAAAAGCACTTTCATTGAGAGGGGTTGCCAAGCTTCTAAGAAATAACGAGTTTCCGAAATACCAGCATATATTTTTTCAGCCAATCTTGATGATACCTGTTGCTGATGATCAGTACACAAATCCCACTTGGCTCAACAAATTCTGTTCTTCTAGGGTTGAAGCGTTCGTCTACAGTAGCAGTTTTTATATTTAGGTTTCCCTCTGTTCTCTCCTATATAGATAGATGAATTTGGAACTCTAAATCCAACATGGTTTGTAGTAGCTCTTTGAAACTTGACAAAATAAAGGAGTTCTCAGTTTTGTCTCTATGGTTTGTTTCCTCTTCAAGTAGCCCTAGGCACAGACTGTGGAAAAGCACTTTCATTGAGAGGGGTTGCCAAGCTTCTAAGAAATTATGAGTTTCCGAAATACCAGCAAATATTTTTTCACCCAATCTTGATGATACATGGTGGTAATGATCAGTACAGAAATCCCACTTGGCTCACCAAATTTTCTTCTTCTAGGTTGAAGCGTTCGTCTACAGTAGCAGTTTTTATATTTAGGTTTCCCTCTGTTCTCTCCTATATAGATAGATGAATTTGGAACTCTAAATCCAACATGGTTTGTAGTAGCTCTTTGAAACTTGACAAAATAAAGGAGTTCTCAGTTTTGTCTCTATGGTTTGTTTCCTCTTCAAGTAGCCCTAAGCACAGACTGTGGAAAGCACTTTAATTGAGAGGGGTTGCCAAGCTTCTACGAAATAACGAGTTTCCGAAATACCAGCAAATATTTTTTCACCCAATCTTGATGATACTTGGTGGTAATGATGAGTACACAAATCCCACTTGGCTCACCAAATTTTGTTCTTCTAGGTTGAAGCGTTCGTCTACAGTAGCAGCTTTTATATTTAGGTCTCCCTCTGTTCTCTCCTATATACATAGATGAATTTGGAACTCTAAATCCAACATGGTTGGTAGTAGCTCTTTGAAACTTGACAAAATAAAGGAGTTCTCAGTTTTGTCTCTATGGTTTGTTTCCTCTTCAAGTAGCCCTAGGCACAGACTGTGGAAAAGCACTTTCATTGAGAGGGGTTGCCAAGCTTCTAAGAAATAACGAGTTTCCGAAATACCAGCAAATATTTTTTCAGCCAATCTTGATGATACCTGTTGCTGATGATCAGTACAGAAATCCCACTTGGCTCACCAAATTCTGTTCTTCTAGGTTGAAGCGTTCGTCTACAGTAGCAGTTTTTATATTTAGGTTTCCCTCTGTTCTCTGCTGTATAGATAGATGAATTTGGAACTCTAAATCCAACATGGTTTGTAGTAGCTCTTTGAAACTTGACAAAATGAAGGGGTTATCAGTTTTTTCTCTATGGTTTGTTTCCTCTTCAAGTAGCCCTAGGCACAGACTGTGGAAAAGCACTTTCATTGAGAGGGTTTGCCAAGCTTCTAAGAAATTACGAGTTTCCGAAATACCAGCAAATATTTGTTCACCCAATCTTGATGATACATGGTGGTAATGGTCAGTACACAAATCCCACTTGGCTCACCAAATTTTGTTCTTCTAGGTTGAAGCGTTCGTCTACAGTAGCAGTTTTTATATTTAGGTTTCCCTCTGTTCTCTGCTGTATAGATAGATGAATTTGGAACTCTAAATCCAACATGGTTTGTAGTAGCTCTTTGAAACTTGACAAAATAAAGGAGTTCTCAGTTTTATCTCTATGGTTTGTTTCCTCTTCAAGTAGCCCTAGGCACAGACTGTGGAAAAGCACTTTCATTGAGAGGGATTGCCAAGCTTCTAAGAAATAACGAGTTTCCGAAATACCAGCAAATATTTTTTCAGCCAATCTTGATGATACCTGTTGCTGAAGATCAGTACAAAAATCTCACTTGGCTCACCAAATTCTGTTCTTCTGGGTTGAAGCGTTCGTCTACAATAGCAGTTTTTATATTTAGGTTTCCCTCTGTTCTCTCCTATATAGATAGATGAATTTGGGACTCTAAATCCAACATGGTTTGTAGTAGCTCTTTGAAACTTGAGAAAATAAAGGAGTTCTCAGTTTTGTCTCTATGGTTTGTTTCCTCTTCAAGTAGCCCTAGGCACAGACTGTGGAAAGCACTTTCATTGAGATGGGTTACCAAGCTTCTAAGAAATAACGAGTTTCCAAAATACCAGCAAATATTTGTTCACCCAATCTTGATGATACGTGGTGGTAATGATCAGTACACAAATCCCACTTGGCTCACCATATTGTGTTCTTCTAGGTTGAAGGGTTCATCTACAATAGCAGTTTTTATATTTAGGTTTCCCTCTGTTCTCTCCTATATAGTTGGTTAATTTGGAACTCTAAATCCAACATCGTTTGTAGTAGCTCTTTGAAACTTGACAAAATAAAGGAGTTCTCAGTTTTGTCTCTATGGTTTGTTTCCTCTTCAGTAGCCCTAGGCACAGACTGTGGAAAAGTACTTTCATTGAGAGGGGTTGCCAAGCTTCTAAGAAATAACGAGTTTCCGAAATACCAGCAAATATTTTTTCAAACAAACTTGATGATACTTGGTGGTAATGATCAGTACACAAATCCAACTTGGCTCACCAAATTTTGTTCTTCTAGTTTGAAGCTTTCTTCTACAGTAGCAGTTTTTATATTTAGGTTTCCCTCTGTTCTCTCCTATA